>NW_021636395.1:0-17331 GCF_004799145.2 Neltuma alba
CGGGGGATGACGACGTCGTTGGGAGCTGCGAAACCTGTTGTTCTGAAGGACCCCAAGGTTCAGATTCCGAGCTTCCATGGCTTGAGGACTGCAAACTCTCTTGCTCTCACTCGCACAGTCCATGCTCCTTCCGTTCTCTCTTCCACTCGCTCCCTCATCCGCGCTGTGTCCACGGGGTGTGATTCCATTGATGACTTTAATCATTCTTTTTTTCTTTCCTTGAAAAAAAAAACATGAAGCTGAAATTTGCTCCTTTATTAATTTTGATCGATGGACTGTTTGGAAGCTGTGAAAGTGTAGGCTTATGAGCGTAATAAGCTCTGTTTTCAGCTTTAATTTCGCATGGCAATCTAAGCGAAATGGCTGACAGTTTTTTTTTGTCGTTGCTTTCCCCCCCCCCCAGTGTTGGTTGTTTGTGCTTCTGTTTTCCCCAGTTATAAAATCGAATGATTAAAAGATCGCTTGCTTGAAATCTAAATTTGAATATTGAAGTTATAGATGTGATAGTTTTATCAGTATCACCGAGAGATTTCGCCAGTTTAAGCTTAAAAGAATTTAGTTCGAACTCATCTCATAATTGAATGCTCCTGCTGCCAACGTTTGCGGTCCCATTGTGATCATTTTTTTTTTTTTTTGAATAATCACCTTATAGTGTTTGTAATTTCTCTGCAGCCGACGAAGGTTGAAAACTGCCACAGAGAAGCGCAGCAAGGTTGAATTGTTGAAAGAGCAAAGTAATTACATACGGTATCCTCTTAATGAGGAATTGCTGACCGATGCTCCTAATATAAATGAAGCTGCCACACAGTTGATCAAGTTCCATGGTAGCTATCAACAGTATAATAGAGATGAGCGTGGTACAAGATCGTACTCGTTCATGCTACGTACTAAAAACCCTTGTGGCAAAGTTCCAAACAGACTTTACTTGACCATGGATGATCTTGCTGACCAGTTTGGAATTGGAACACTTCGATTGACCACAAGACAAACATTTCAACTTCATGGCGTTCTCAAGAAGGACCTTAAAACGGTTATGAGCACCATTATTAAGAATATGGGATCAACACTTGGTGCATGTGGTGACCTAAACAGAAATGTACTTGCTCCTGCTGCTCCACTTGTTAGGAAAGATTACCTGTTTGCACAGCAGACAGCTGAAAACATTGCTGCACTCTTGACCCCTCAGTCTGGTTTCTACTATGATATGTGGGTAGATGGGGAAAGGATTATGTCTGCAGAACCTCCTGAAGTTGTGCAGGCACGCAATGATCTCTCATGGGACAAATTCCCAGAGTCCCCTGAGCCTATCTATGGAACTCAATTCTTGCCAAGGAAGTTCAAAATTGCTGTTACAGTGCCAACTGATAACTCAGTGGATATTCTTACAAATGATATTGGCGTTGTTGTTGTGACTGATGACAAAGGGGAGCCTCAGGGGTTCAACATATATGTAAGTTGAAATAAAATGATTGTTGAACAAAAGTTCTCTTGCCTTTTCGTGATTTTTTCCTGTGATTGTGCTTGCAGGTTGGTGGGGGGATGGGAAGAACACATAGGCTGGAAGCAACTTTTCCTCGTTTGGCTGAACCTCTAGGTTATGTGCCTAAAGAGGATATTCTGTATGCGGTGTGAATGGAAGCAATTGTTGTTACACAACGAGAAAATGGAAGAAGAGATGACCGTAAGTATAGTAGAATGAAATATTTGGTCAGCTCATGGGGAATTGAAAAGTTCAGAAGTGTAGTTGAGCAATATTATGGCAAGAAATTTGAACCTTTCCGTGAATTGCCTGAGTGGGAGTTCAAAGGTTATCTGGGTTGGCATGAGCAGGTTGGTTCCTTAGATGAGTGGATTATATCTGATGCCTTAGGCTGGTTCCTTAGATGAGTGGTTAATATCTGATGCCTTTATTAGTATTCTGGGAAAGTTGTATGATTGACATGCAATATTAATATGTTACGTTTTTGCTAATCAACACCATCCATATTGTGGTTGACTTGCTTGATTAGAGAATAATGGTCTAGAGTATTGGATATGTTCCATGTACACATTGTGGAATCAAATCTCATATCTGATACGAGGACAAAGCATGTTTCATCTCGAGCTTTCCTATCTGACAAAGTCAAAGTTGTTTCAATCCTGTTTGCCTTGTGGGGGCATGCCATTTATAATATTGAATATGTTAATAAAATAGCATCAAGCAGTTTAATTAAATATAATTTAAAGCCTCAAGTTCAATATGGTGTAGGTTTTACTAATTTCTTGTATGATGTAAGTTATAACTCTTTAGAGATGTGACCAAATTATGCTGTGTGAGAAAACTACATTCATACCTCTCTTTTAAGTCCTTAAGTACTCTTTAGCTGACAACCGTTGATGATGATTTTTTTGCCAGTTTGCCTAAACGATTGTTTCATTCCATAAGCATCACAGGCTCATTTGTTAACTTCCTTTTTTGGCAGGGTGATGGCAGTTTATTTTGTGGACTTCACGTTGATAATGGTCGTATTGCTGGCAATATGAAGAAGACATTGCGGGAAGTTATTGAGAAGTACAATTTGAATGTTAGGATTACTCCAAACCAAAACATCATCTTGACTGATATTCTTGCTGCATGGAAACGGCCCATCACTTCAGTTCTTGCCCAAGCTGGTCTGCTGGTGAGGATTTTACAGCTTGCTTGAATTATATGATCTCTTGAAAATAAAGATCAGCCTGATTGCTTTATTGCTGAATTATATTTGTATGCCAAGTACTTCTCTACTTTGCTCATTAACTTCAAATGACATGTCTTCATGGCAATGTTTCCCGTCTTAATTTAGTATGTTCTAAGTATTTTTTCAGTGTTTGTAACGGATGGACCATGTTACTGTTTTAATATGTTGATCCTTTTGCGATGGTCCTGTGAATGAAACTACTTTTAAACTTTGATTATCAGAAAGTCTTTAATTATAAATGGAAGGTCTATAACCCGAGGTTGGCATTTGACAAATCATACAAGGAATGATCAAAATTCTCTTGTTAGTTTTCTCCTATTTTTTCTTTTTATTTTCCCTATCTTTTCTGTTATCTATTTGGGGACTTATATTTATTTGATGCTGCCCTAGTTTTGTCAGTTGTCATAATGTGTCTATGCTGACCTGTTAGCTTTGAACAGCAACCTAGATATGTAGATCCCCTCAATTTAACAGCCATGGCTTGTCCTGCTTTACCCCTTTGTCCACTGGCAATTACTGAAGCTGAACGTGGGATACCCAACATTCTCAAGCGGATTCGTGCAGTTTTTGAGAAGGTACCGGAGCCAATAGAGGTTTAACAATTGATAGTATGGCTCAAAGTTCAGGATTCTTTATAAAAAGCTTTCTCCTTGTGATTTAGGTTGGGCTAAAGTATAGTGAGTCTGTTGTTGTGAGGGTAACTGGTTGTCCTAATGGATGTGCTAGACCATACATGGCTGAACTTGGACTGGTTGGTGATGGCCCCAACAGCTATCAGGTATGTTGATCCATGGGTTTTCCTGCTTACAGTTGGCAGACAATTTCTAGATATATCGAATTCACTTTTCCCTCCCTGCTAATGCAGATTTGGCTTGGAGGAAAGCCAAATCAAACAGCTTTAGCTCAAACTTTCATGGATAAAGTAAAAGTTCAAGACCTTGAAAAGGTTCTGGAACCTTTATTTTATCATTGGAAGCGCAAGAGGCAATCCAAAGAATCATTTGGCGACTTTACATGGCGCATGGTGAGTTTTGAAGCCTTCTTTCTTTCCACATCTCTAGGTTAGATGCTTCCATTTCTTTCTTGTTAGTTATAGGGTGGTTAGAGTAAAATTTGGGGTTAAGCATCACCATTTTCTGTTTCTAGGGATTTGAAAAGCTCAAAGAATTGGTGACCAAATGGGAGGGTCTTCCGGTAGTACCAGCACGCTACAACCTCAAGCTTTTTGCGGACAAAGAGACATATGAAGCAATGGATGAATTGGCCAAGCTTCAGAACAAGAACGCACATCAGTTGGCCATGGAAGTTGTTCGGAACTTTGTTGCAAGCCAGCAAAATGGAAAAAGTGAATGACTCCTTGGCCAAGGAACGCATATGCAGTGAAAGGTTGATACATGAATGGCCATAACCTACAATTCTCTGAGCTGTTTGCTGTCCTGTAACAGTTAAAACTAGCCAGTCTCATTTTGTATCAAAATTTTGGGTGCTTGTCTTGTCCTATATTCACATGACAGCTTGGTTTTTTTTTTTTCCCCCACTTATCCGGTTAGGGAAGCGTTTTTCAGTTTTGGTTCTTGCTTCAATAAGGCCATGTGTTACAGGATTTGTTATTGTAACATGTTCACTACTAATCAGTGCTGCAGATAAGCTTTTGTCCACTGGTAGCTTTGGTTTTGCCTGAAAGATGCCATTTATGTTGATGGTTCTCCCAAATTTATGTTTAACTTTTCAGTCTATTTTCTACCCAAGAGAAACTAACTAGGGAACCGCATCAACAAAGGCGTATAAATGACCTAACATTGATATGCTTGTCTAGGGGATGATGATGGGCGGGATTATGTAAAACATTCTCTTGTTTAGGTTTTTCTTTTTCTTTAGTGTTTGATCTGCTTCAAAGGCTTAAGATGCTGAATAAAATGAGCCCAAGATTTGAGTTTGCTTGAAAGACCATTTGTCTGAGGATATTGCTTCTCTAGGTTAAGTGGAGAGACTAGAAAACCGGCGTCTAAAGATCTATTTTCACATCTTACTTGACTAATTTGAAAAATCAAAGAAGCCAATTAAATTAGCTAATTATAATAAATGTCATATGATTTCTCTGAAATATCTTTGTACAACATTAAATTATATATCATTTATAAGTTAATGGTTTAAGTGCTGCTTAATTTGTTTACATTGGTCATATACAAATCAGATATAAACAGTTTATATTTTAATAACATTTTCCCCTTATTTGATATTTGTTTATTTTAATAAATTTAAAGTTTTATTTTGAATCACAATTAAAATAATATTTTACGTAAACTAATATAAAACTTTTATTATATATTTATTTTGTATTTCATAAATTATAATTAAAAACTTTTTAAAAAACTATTTGTATTGAATTCTCTTGAATGTGATGCAGTCACCCAAATCAAATTGTACTCTGTACATGATTAGGGACGGATCAGGCTCTCTTAAACCTAGAAAGGCATGGTTTACCCTGTAGTGTTTTATTGACCGTAAAAAAGTGTTTGGATAGAAACCAAATCATGTTTTTAGAAGTGATTTTATGATATACAAAGTAAATATGTAGAAGAGTTTATTTCGATTTGTGAAAAAATATTTTTAAAAAACGATGTTTCCAAACACCCCCTAAATTTACAGAACCAATTCCAAAGTGTTGCACTGCAATGACTTCAAATCTACGTGCCAGACCAATCTGAAAAGAAATAAAAGCTTGTTGTTTCTGTTTTTTATTTTTTATTTTTTGAAAATGATTTTATCAAGTTGTTTTCCACAAAAAGTTTTGAGAATAAATGAACAAAAAAAATGGATATTATTTTTAAAAATCACATTTGGCAAAGAGTGTCCACCACCGAAAGTGATATGTAGCAGGCGGTGAATGAGGAGAAAAAAAATTTCTCTAATATTTCAAAATAAAAAATTCAACAACAAAAACAAAGAAACATCTAAAAATTGTTTTGATTTTTTAGTTTTTTAAAACATATTACTCTTTCGGTCTTAAATATAAAATCTTTATACATATTATACGATTTATATTTAGAATTAGAGGAAATACTTTTTTCTATCAAAACAATCAACTAGAAACAAATTATCAAACAATTTTTTTTAATTTTTTGGCTTTGATTTTATAAAAATAGAAAATTGTTTTCGAAACAAGAATCCAAACAAGTTCAAAATTTCCTCATCAATCTTTCTCCCTGTTCTTTGCTTTCCCAGTTTCGCCCCAGTTTGTATTTTCCTTTTTGTCAATGATACCATAAAAGGCAATCATAAGCAATTCTGAAGATTTCAAATCAAATTAAGCTGATAACTTCTCTGATGTAACCTTTGGAAGACACTGGAAACAAACATTTACTATGGTAAACTTGTGTTCTGTGAACTGGGGCGGAATCAGGATTTAATTACAGAAGATTGTACAAAATTTGCACAAGTTTTGAAGAACCCAGAAGCATATAATACCTATTCTATGATCATAAGAGGAAAAATTAAAACTCGGGGGGGGGGGGGATGTAAGAAGATTAAGCAGATAGTTCATATTTGGAAGAAGACACAATTATGCAGAATGAGAAAGAGAGAGTTGGATTACATGATCATAATAGTATTGTACATGAAGCTCTTAGAAATAACAGTGATCGAGGAGAAATGGAAAAAGGCAAAATGACTTAAATTCATTCACTTGCGGCAAACACGAGCAGTAGGCATAGTGACACAAATAGCATTATATTTCTTCTTAGCTTCTGGGGTTCCTCGCTGAGGCTCTTCTTCAGCAAAAGCAATCTTGGCGATGGAGCATGCAGCCACAGCTGCGCCAGCAAACACCAGATCCCTCCTTCCACTGTTACCTCCTTCTTCCTTTCTGCTCTTCATGGCTTCCACATTGACCCTTTCGCCCTCTGTGGCTTTGGCCACTATGAGGCTCCTGCGAGGGGTTGAAGATAAGGGGTTTTTGGTCATTGCACCACCCATGAATGAAGCAGCCATGGTCATGGAAGCCATTGTTGCTCTGATGCCAAGTGCGGGACAGTTCTTCAGGTTCTGCGAAAAATGTGTCAAAGTAGGAAGGGAATAAGAGGAAGCTAAATTAAAGATCGTCCGAGCTGGGGTTACTAGAAAGGACACAATCCGTTTCCTTATCTAGATCAATAGATTCCTCCATTGGGTTTCTGCCACGTGTAGCGCAGTTTTATCTGAAGGAGAATGGATGGCTTCTGTTTCCCTTCTTTTCATCACCAAATCGAACAAAAATTGATGGACCTGGAAGTCTCTAGCTGGAGGTTGGGGCAGCGCAAAAGATTTAAATTTAGGTAGAGTAACACAAATATAGTTTGCAAATAATTCAGGAATGAAAACATTTGTAGTAAATTGAAGCCCAAATATTCTCTTGAACCTTTTGGTTCTTTGACTTCTTAATGGGCTTCTGGTTCTTAGACTTTCAGTGTCACATAAAAAGCCGGAAAAATTGGGGATAAATTCCTGTTGAAAATTTAATTAGCAAATAGAACCTAAAGATTTTGTGCAACTTAACTTCTTGTGCATGTAACTTATCTTTCCTTAAGTGTAATTTATCTTCCCTTGTGTGCAATGATCTTCCTTTGTGCGATGTGCAACTCAATTTCTCTTTGTACAAATAAAATAATCTTATGTGCAAGTCATCTTCCCTATGTGCAAACTAATTCCTTGTATCCAAAAATATTTTGTGCAAACTATCTTTTCTTTGTGCAACTTATCATCTTTTGTGTGCAATTAATCTTTCCTTGTGCAATCAATCATCCTCGGTCCCATTTTCCAATTAAATTTTCAATGAGGGATTTATCCCTAATTTTCCCTAAAAAGTATTGAGATTACTAATGGGAGTTAAATTTTGCAGAAGGAGATAATTTTTCATAATATGATAAATAAAGATTCAAATTTTTGTTAAGAGATATATTCACCTCTAGTATCTGAAAATATCTTGAAAAGAATTACTTGAGTGCTCCATGGACTTACCCTTAACAGTATCAATAAAAAAAGAATAATTAAATACGCCAATTATACCTAGCGGATTATATCCCCGCTAATATGCATGAAGCTCATGTGGGACAGAAATAAACATATTATCGTTTTGTTGGAATAATTAGAGTTTTTTCTCTCCCAAGGTTTGCTGTATAGGTTTTTTTTTTTTTTTGCCATTCGTCTTTTAGGGTTTAATTCTCACCTAATGTGAAGCGCTCGCGAAGCAAATAAACATATTTTATTTATTATACTCCCTCCAATCCTAAATATAAGACCCATTTGTTAGTATGAATTATACTACAAAATAAGTTTTATATTTAGGACCGGAGGAGTATTTTGTAAGAATTAAGTGTATTTTTGTTTTCCCCTACATTGCTGTCTATTTTAGGCTGCTTTGCTTGGTTGTCTTTTAGGGTTTATCTTATGTAAAAAATGAAGGTTATGCAACAAATATGCACATAAATTTGACATTACTATAACATATGAAATATCTTTTTTTGTTGTTGTAAGAATCGATCTTATTATATTGCTTAATTAATTGGAAAAAAAATTCAAAAATTATACTTTATGACGAACTTTATTATTATTATTATTATTATTATTATTATTATTATTATTATTATTTGCATTTCTTTTTTAATATAATATGTTACATCTACTACTATTAGTTAGCTTTAACAATTGTCAAACTTAAACAAGGAATATATCTTTTTAAAGACATTTTTTTTCCATTCATACAAATTCAGATTTGATGATCGAAGACCTCATGTCTAAGCAGCCTTAACATCTTCCATATGGACTAAATGCTTGCTGGTTGTTTTTACCTACTCCTCTCACTCTCTCCCTCCCTCACAATAAAACATTTAATCTCAAAATAAAATAAGTATTACTGTTACACAATAAGTTGAAAACCATTTACAATTTTTCCCCACATCTAATAGAGGGAAAAAAAAATTAAAAACCAACCACAAGAAAATTAATCATACGTACATTCAAAATCGCATGCAATATATAAACAAAGTTTATTCACGGATAATTTATTCAGGGAGAGTTATCAAGAGGTCCCAAAAAAAAAAATACCGAAAAGTTTCAAAGACAAGTTACCAGTTTGAATTTACTATCATTCCCAACTCTAAAACTTGTCACTGGTTACTCTTCCCTTATTAATTGACTTTAAGGTAATTAAATCCCCTTTTTTGAGACCTAATTGTAATTTTCTCTTTATTTTGTGCACAAGTTTGTTTTATCTTTTGGTATTTACATATATACGCGTCACTTACTCTTTCATGCGTGTGGCCAATCTATAATAATATGTGATCTGAACTCTATAATATAAATAGCGTTCAACAACACAGTTTCATCACAAGCAATAGGGTACTTTATCTTCATCTTTCTAAAGCAGCCATGTCTAGCACAGCTGGTAAAGTCATCGGGTGCCGAGGTGAGCCATATTGTTCGTAACTACTATTAATCTATATCTCATTTGGTATAAGGTATTGAAAATAACAAATAGGGACTACGATTGTAATTGATAAAATCATTAAAAAAATATTTATTATGAGCAATTACTAGTTACATGATATTAGACAAATCTATTGAGGTGAGATTGAAAATACCACATCTCACCATGGTATTTTCCAATCCCATGTGTAAATAGGTTTGTTTAATTCCACGTAACAAGAAATCTTTCATACTAAATACTCTTTTAATAAGTTTTGTTAATCTCAGTTCCAATTTTCATCTCTCATTTTTAATGATTCTTAATAATAAGGGGCATATATTCACATACAACTTGAGAGAGGTCTCATAATCAATTCTCTTTTAATTTCAGGCCGTTGGTAATTATCTCCTTAAATCAACTTTTAATTTGCATCACCCGTGCTTTGTCATTTTAATCGTGTGCTAGGAATTTTGGAGTGATTTCATCTAAAAGCAAATTGTCAAAGAAATTTTTTTGTGAATGAAAGGTTACCGATTTAATTTCATTTGTAATTTCGAGTTATTAATGCTTATTTTCCCCTTAAATCGATGTTGAATTTATATATCACCCTTTGTCGTTTTGATCGCGTTCTGGGATTTTCGAAGTGATTTCATCTGAAATTCAAAGAGATAAAAGAAGGAAGAGACTGTGTTGTTCGCACATTGTTTTGGTATGATGAATTTTTCTTGATTTTGTCATAATACTCCTCCGGTCCTTAATATAGGACCCAATTCTTGAGTTGGTTTTGGTCCTAAATATAAGACCCATTTATCATATTTATCAATTTTCTCTAAATTACCCCTATGGATGTTCCCTCAACCATAATTAAGTAGAAGAGGGAGTGGGGGTATTAAGAAAGATGATCATGGTGTTTTAGGAAAAATGTATCATTTTTCTTATAATTAACTAACTTACCTAACTTCCTTAATCTAATCAAATTGGTTAAATGGGTCTTATATTAAGGACCGGAGGAGTATTTTTTTTTCACAAATTTCATTTTTTTAGGTCATTGTTGTTGTATATATATACACAATGTACTGTAGCGACAGTGGCCTGGGAGCCAAGCAAGACACTTAGGTACTGGTGATAGAAGCAGAGGTTGCTCCTCCACAAGGTGGGGAAGATCGTTTGAAGATCCTCTTTACCTCTTTGCCGTACTGATGTTTACTTCTGGCCGTTCTGGGATCCCAAGTTAATTTAATATAAGAACTTGTTTAACATTTAATCTAATATTAAATGAAAGACTCCAACCTATTTTATTTTTTATATTTATTTATTCTTTCTAAAAATGATTGATAACTAAAAGGTTTGTTTGGATTGATGGTGAAAAAAGTAGCTTATTTCCAATATGACTTATGGAAAAGTAAGATTGAGTAAAAGTTAAATTGGATAAGGTGAATTGTATTTGGATTAGAGTTTAAAAAAATTAGTTTGTAAAAGTTAGATTAGGTAAAAGATTGTTTGAATTATAATTGAATAAAAATAAGTTTGTTTGTAAAATTATCAAAATTAGTATGAGTTTTAATAAATAATAAAATGTGAAAAAAAATAAATTTACATAATACAATAAATTTAAATTAATTTAATATGAACAAGTGAAATTTAATAAGTGAATTAAAATTTAAAACTTTAAAGAAATCATAAAAAAATTGTAAATATAAAGTGAAACATGATAAAAAAAAATGAATTTACATAATACAATAAATTTAAATTAATTTAATATGAAGAAATGAAATTTAATGAGTGAATTAAATTTTAAACTTTAGAGAAATCATAAAAAAATATTGTAAATATGAAGTGAAACATGATAAAAAAAAATCACATAATACAATGAATTTAAATTAATTTAATATAAATAAGTGAAATTTAATGAGTGAATTAAATTTTAAAACATTAGAGAAATCATAAAAAATTATTGTGAATATAAAGTGAAACATAATTTCAATGGATAACAACCTTTTTTTTAACTCCAATTCATTTTATTGTGACAAGGTCAAATGAAATAATATTATATAATTAATTAATTGATAAGTCATGGATAATTTGGTCTCTGATTGCATCACGGACACGATTCATATGCGATGAAGACTGTGATGTTACATTTAAAGATGATAGTTGACTAGTTTCAACCTGATCATGTTCGTCAACTATATTACCATTTTTAGCTTATACGAAAAAGGGGTCGGAGCTTGAATGTCTCATTATAAGGTTATGAATGGCCATTATTGCACAAACCATGTACACTTGTATTTAGAACTCGTAACTATGCATATTTGGTAAGATTTGAAATCTATTCTTCCAAACACCAAATGTTCTTTCTATTGTGCATATTGAATTGGAATGATAATAGTTGAAGGCTTCGTTACTATTTCAGAATGTTACTTGTCATCAGAAGTCTGGAAGGTAGTAGTGCTCAGATCTATATAGACCTAGATATCCATTTAATGTTGGATATCCCGTATCAATCAAGTAATATTTTCCCAATGATTCATGAAACAATTTGTGATATTGTGAAATTAATAAAAATATAAAATAATTAAAATTAGCTTAATTGAAGCTTATAAATATATACTTGGAGGTGGATGAGGGAAATTTGGAGATGAATTTTTAATAGCGTTGTCAAATACACAAGTATCATGTGCAGATCCCTCCCATTCTGTCAACACAAAAGTGAAACACATATCCCAATCACATACAACCATGACATTTTGTTGGAATTCCTTTTTTGCCAATAAATTTGTCTTGTTTTACAGCAGGGATGACACATGATATATTATGAGTGCCATCAATTGCTCCAATTATGTCTTTAAAAATGGATAATAATGTGGATCATCCTCAATTTTTTATGAGTTTCACGAAATGTAGGATCTACAAGTCCAATAAGTTCCCTCGATAAATTAAGGCAAACTTGTAGTATATTGTGAAACTGCCTATTTATAGTTTTCCCTGAATATTGAAATTGTTCCTAGATCATCTTATTGCATTGTCCATGTGCAACCATGTTTAAAAACATTGCGACCATGTCATCAATTCCTATGTACTTAGACTTATGTAAACCATGTTCTTCCAATTTAGCACATAAGAGGTGGAAAACACGTTCTTGGATTATTGTGACTCGCCAAAATGCCTTGTACCCATAAATTTCCTGTCTGCTCACTAGTTTTATAGGGCTGTTTAAACATGTACATTTCATAATAGTGACCAACCAATGCACCTACTGCTTCATATTGTGTTAATTCATTTTTTTATAATGGATAACCATGTTGAATGGTCATCTATATTCCCTTCATTCCACCATGAATCATTATTCCAATTCGCCAATGTATCTTCGTTTCACGGTGAGTTATCATTCCCATTAGCCATTGTATGATGAACCCTGTAACTATGGTCAAAAGAAAGTGCAAGCATTATAACTAGTAACTAAATATTTTTCATACTATAAATAGATAAACCAAATACATAAATAACAAGTCAAATTTATCATAAATATATTACATACTTATTAATTAAGTTCCTAGAATAGGCCACATTAGTTTACGTTAAAACAGAAATTAGTTCAAGTTAAAAAGTACAATATCAACAGTGAAATTTGTAAGTCATAAACTGCAGGTTCCTTCCATGTGTTTGGATCTTATGGTGCCGGTATCAACCACATCAACAACTTGCGTTTATTATGCATGAGTGTCATATAAGCTTGCCTAGCCCACCTCAAACGCGCAAGTATTTTAGCACATGCATAATATAATTCATTGTCATCATTAAGCTCTTTAATGTCAGCCAAGTATGCCAAAACCTTATCAATTGAATGGGGATCGTCGTTCAATATTGCTGCTCGCTGTTGTAGAAGTAGCTGCTATAACACTAAAGCTATCAATAATTTTAATAGAGGTAGCAACATTTTTTTTCTTGTTTGCATCAGATGTCTCACCCCTCTTCCTCTTTTTATAGCTTCTTGGACCACCTAGTCCACTACTTGTGAGGTTGTTGAGTTACAACCAGCCAAGTCATCTGTTAGCCCTGCACTGGTTGTTGGCCTAATGCCAAAATGTTTGTCTTCACTGTCCCCCGATCCTTCCTCTTGTCCATCATGACTCTATAAACATTCTCCTCGTCTTCTATGTTAATCTATGGAGCAGGTGCCGGCTTAGGTTGTGAGGCTGATGGTACGTACATATAGTCTCCTAAAGTCATAACATCTTTGAATATTTTCACCAAATTTGGTGCAAACATCAACCCTTGATGTCTAAATTTCTTAAAATTGGGATTCACCTACGTTTACATAATTAGGCAAAATCAAGCGATGCCTAAATTGATATTTGAAATTAAAACTCAAGCAATGCAAATAGTTACCAGTAATTTTGTTGTCACCATTCATCAGAGGCAAACACCCTATTTGTGGCTGCATCATAACCTATGCTAGTCTTTCCAGACATCAGTGATTCTCACAACTTCCAATCTTTTCTTAATATATCAAATCTTTTGTTTAGTTGTTTCTTGTCATAATTTTTCTCGCTACTGTCTAAAATGTCTTTTCAATATTATTCCAGCCAGGCCTTGTAAATGATATCCCTTGTCGTTCTTTTTCAATATTTGCTCAGCACAAACATTGGTAAAAATTTTAGCCGTGTAAGG
Source organism: Neltuma alba (assembly GCF_004799145.2). Lineage (NCBI taxonomy): Eukaryota > Viridiplantae > Streptophyta > Magnoliopsida > Fabales > Fabaceae > Neltuma > Neltuma alba. The sequence goes on from NW_021636395.1 coordinate 13,831, forward strand.
ATCTTATGTCGCTTTTCCTTTATCATTATCCATTTTTCTATGAAAAATAATGGAGATAAGACTAATTGAGGCAAGCAAAGCGCAGAGAAAATATTCAAGTAAAAGCTATATTAAGTAATGAATAAGTTTTACCCAAATAAAAAACATATGTTATTTGCATAGTCTGTTTACCTGAATTTCAGAATATAGGCTAATAGGCCAACCATATAGCAAAGGGTGATTAATTCATTATTAACTTTCAAAGCCTAAACAGAATCTATTTAGAGAGCCTTATAATAAAATTTTATATACGAAGAAAGGTTTTATACTTGTGTCAGTTTTTGTTTTATCATTTCTTTAATTTCTTTACGAATTGGCCCTTTTTATATTAATCAATCGTTAAAATAACGAACTTTTTTCAAAGATGTACTGTGACTCTCTTAGATAGGTTCAGATTTATTGTTTTTATTTTAGTATTTCGTAGTTAGAAAGGTTGGGCCATTCTCATCATATGTATAATATATATTCATCTTTCAAAATGTGGTTAATCGAATCAATATATAGTGGTAGAGTGTAAGGGAATCTTTTTCAGAAAAAGAAATATAAGTATCTTTCATCGGCAGAAAAAATTAATCTTCCTTAGAATATAAGACTCTTTCTAATTAGATTTACTTCATACATACACGCTAGGAATATCAAATCACTTAACAATTCATAGATGAGAGTTTTATTATATATTTATGTAATCTAAATTAATAAATATTAACGCAAGAGCTTTAAAACAAGTTTCAAGAATGATATGAAAATAGGAAGGAAATTTTATGGACAAAACTACCCAAAATTGAACCGATAATTAAAGAGAGAAACTTTCTGGACCTTCAAATGTGGCTCTGTGTGTGGGTAAGTTTTGTGTCAAAAGAGATTGCTTTTGCAGAATCAAGGGACTGAGCTGCTTCAAAAGCCATATAATTTTTTGTCCATTGAAGGAGTTCACAAGCATGGAGGACCGGAATAGTAAATCTAACCATTCCAATTGAATTAGAGACTAATTATATTATCCTAAATCTAATTAGAAATTAATTTTATTACCCCACCCAAATAGGAGTCACAAAACAAGAACCATTCTGTCAACAGGAAAAAAAAAAAAATCCAATCACATATATAGAAAATAAATCTCCAGAATGATTCAGAGTATGGCACCGACGACAATATGAAAACGTAGAATAGAATCATACAACACAGGATCTGTAGCTCAGAATGTCAACTTTCTATCCAAATATATATGGATTTCTTCAATAGAAAGATAAATGTATTAATCCAGTGATTGAACATGTGGGAGAAGATGATAAATAGAGTAATTTGGTGGAGCCATTCAAGTGACAAGCATTCAACTGAGAAACAGAGCATCACTAAAATAGAAGGGGGGAAAAAAAAAAGGAGCAGACAGTGGTGTCTACACAGGAAACGCGACCAGGAGGAAGGAGAATGGAGGTACAAGTGATCAATTTTAAAGGCTTCAAAACGCGACAAGAATGAGATCATTGACAGAGATCACCGACGACAATAAATTTTAGGCAAGAATAGGGGATCAAAACCATTTACTAGATCAGCTAACACACAGATCAATGCACACACACAACTCCACATGTTCAGAACAATCACATTTGCCTCCATATTCAACGAGTCCAACAGAAAAAGCAAGACAAAAATGGAATTGGCCAACCTATACTAGATCGGACCCAATGAACGCTGGTAGAGGTAGATCGGAGAGTATATTCCACTGGGAGGCTAAGATCTCCATGCACAGCTCACACGCAACAACAGACGGCGGCAACCATGGTTGGATATGGCGACAGTAGCTTGGAAAAGGGAACAGCTTCAAAGTAGCAATGAAGGGCAGGCTCGAGGTCACTCAACACGATACGGACGTTACGCAGAGGACGTGACGAAGCTCACAGCGAGGAAGCGACAGAGCTATGGCATGGTCATGGAGGCGACAGAACTCGTCCAGCGATAGAGGGGGTCATGCATTTTACGAGTGCTGAGAGTGAATAATAATGAGGGAATAATGGGAGGAGTGAGAGAGAAAAATAAAAGAGAATAATCTGACACCGATAATTATTATCCCAATGGTCCATGAGCTATTTCAAATAAGCTCCTTCTTCAGTTTATTTTCAATTGTCCGTTTCCACAGCTTTGGGCTCTTCAAACACGGTAGCCCACAAATTGTGCCAAACAAGATCAAGTTTTTTGAATTAGGCTTTTCCTCAGAACAAGCTACTTATGGCCGATTGAAAGCTCTCCCACACAAGCACCAAAGTATGGTATTAAAAACCCAACTGGAATAAGCTAGTCCTATTAGTGACTTGGTGAACTAGCATATAATTAGCTTGGTCAAAGTTTTGAATGGGTCGGGTAGGCTTAATTTTACATTTTGTGTTTCACATTGCTGAGCTTAAAATGACATCGTTTTGAGTTAAAAAAAATAATGGTCTTCGTACTTTGTAATTATGTTTAGTTAGATTATATGTAATTATGCACGGATGTTTTATTTGCTTGTGGACTAATGTCTTTTAATTTAAATATTGGTCTTATTAAGGTTATATGATTTTGTTGATATATTTTAAACTAATTTATATATTATCTTAATCATGATTAGGTTAACCCTGATCAAGTACGATTGTACCAATGACTACTCCCAAACTACTGTCTTGATGTTGATTTTTCATTCTAGCTTCCCGAAATAACTAACTGATTACAAGAATTAATTGAAATAATTATAACTATTTTTTGAGGATTTTTAACTCCAATAATGTAATTAATAAGTTTTTTTAATGTTATTAATGAGTTAAGTGTAGGAGTTAATAATAGGTTTTCCAGAAATTAAAAAAAAAAGCATCTTTACACCTTAGTAATGTGATTAACAAATCTATAACAAGTCTGGTTGGTATAACATTTAACAACGGTTTTTTGGCAAATTCAAAAGGTGGTATTTTGCAACTTCAGTAATTCGATTAATAGATCATATAATGATATTAACAACTCTCATAATACTATAACAATTCTAATGATAAATCATGTAATAATATTAACAATTCTCATAACCATAGTAACTACCTAATAAATGAAAAAATTTTTGTTGGACACCTTTATAGAGAGCTAACATTAAAACATTAACCTTCATAAGAAAATTTTGTAATGACACTACGAGAGTTATTAATATTATTAACGACTTGTTATCCGCGTTATTGAAGTTGTAAAAATTTTAATTTCTAAATTCTTAAAAAACCTGCTGTTAACTATCATATTAAACTTATAATAGCACTACAAAACTTGTTTGAGTTACTAAAATTGTAAAAATGTTACTTTTTAATTTTTAAAAAACTTGTTGTTAACTACTATATTGAACTTGTTAATAATGTTAAAGAACTTATTAATTGCATTACTGGACTTCAAAAAATTCTCAAAAAGGTAGGTGCCAGTTGTTGAAGCTCTGGTGATTGCAGTCCACCTGAACTCCAG